>NC_053427.1:33348480-33374080 GCF_007990345.1 Gossypium hirsutum | reverse complement strand
TACTGAGTTCGTAATTCGGGTGTCAAATCCCTTGAGTCGTTACGTGCTTGTCGACAAAGTGTGTAAAAATGTCCCCTAGTAATCCGAGGTTCCTGTTTTCCGGCGGACTTGGATGGGTTGCCAGCTGTAATATCCTCAATGTTGGCACAGAAATATGTAAGAAAAGGTTGCGAAGCATACCTTGCGTATGTACTTGATGACAAAGAATTAGAAAAGAAACCCGAATCTGTGCCGGTGGTTTGTGAATACCCGGATGTTTTTCCTGAAGAATTACCGGGTTTACCACCTGTTCGGGAGGTAGAGTTTGGTATTGAGCTTGTACCTGGAACTACACCGATTTCGATAGCTCCGTATCGTATGGCACCAACCGAGTAAAAAGAGTTGAAGGCTCAGTTGCAAGAATTAACGGATAGAGGTTTTGCTCGACCAAGTTTCTCACCTTGGGGTGCACCAGTATTGTTCGTGAAAAAGAAGGACGAAACCATGAGGTTGTGCATTGACTATCGTCAACTGAATAAAGTGACGATAAAGAACAAATATCCGTTGCCGCGCATCGATGATTTGTTCGACCAACTGAAGGGAGCCTCAGTGTCCTCAAAAATAGATTTGAGATCGGGCTATTATCAGTTGCGAATTCGAGATTCGGACATACCCAAAACTACCTTCAGAACGAGATATGGTCACTACGAATTCTTAGTGATGCCGTTTGGGCTTACTAATGCCCCTGCGGTATTTATGGATTTGATGAATCGGATCTTCAGACCATATTTGGATCGGTTCGTAGTTTTGTTCATTGATGACATCTTGGTCTATTCAAGAGATGAAACCGAACATGCTGAGCACCTGAGACTAGTGTTGCAAATTTTGCGGGATAAGCAGTTATATGCTAAGTTCAGTAAGTGTGAGTTCTGGTTAAGAGAGGTTAGCTTCTTGGGTCATGTGGTATCCGCATCGGGTATTCGAGTTGACCCGAGCAAAATTTCAGCCATACTTAACTAGAAGCCTCCAAGAAATATTACTGAAGTTCGGAGCTTTTTGGGACTCACCGGTTATTACCGACGATTTATCAAAGGTTTCTCGATGATAGCCACACAAATGACGAAGCTACTTCAAAAGGATGTTAAGTTCGAATGGACGGAGAAATGTCAGAAAAGTTTCGATCAACTGAAAACTCATTTGACTGAAGCTCCAATTTTAGTGCAACCCGAATCAGGCAAAGAGTTTGTCATTTATAGTGACGCATCCCTACTTGGGTTGGGTTGTGTATTGATGCAAGAAGGTCGAGTTGTGGCCTACGCGTCAAGACAATTGAAGCCACACGAGAGCAATTATCCAACCCATGATCTCGAACTAGCTGCCATCGTATTTGCTTTGAAAATATGGCGACATTATTTGTTTGGTGAGAAGTGCCATGTATTTTCGGATCACAAAAGTCTCAAATATTTGATGACCCAACGAGACTTGAATCTGCGACAAAGACGTTGGCTTGAGTTGTTGAAAGATTATGAGCTGGTCATTAATTATCACCCGGGAAAGGCTAATGTGGTTGCGGACGCCTTAAGCCGGAAATCACTATTTTCTTTGCGAGCGATGAATGTACACTTGTCTGTTCTACCCGACAATGTGTTAGTAGCTGAATTAAAAGCCAAACCATTATTGATTCATCAAATTCGTGAAGCTCAGAAAGTCGATGATGAATTGGTTGCAAAACGGGCTGAGTGTGTTCCGAACAAGGAATCGGAGTTTCAAATCGATGATGATTGTTTGAGGTTCAGAAGTCGTTTGTGTGTTCCAAGGAATTCGGAACTCATTTCGATGATTCTGAACGAAGCCCATTGTAGCCGAATGTCAATTCACCCGGGGAGTACGAAAATGTACAACGATTTGAAATGTCGATTTTGGTGGCATGGTATGAAACGAGACATCTCCGATTTTGTTTTGAGATGTTTAATATGTCAACAAGTGAAAGTCTGAAGGTAGCCACAGATCGTCAAAAGTCGTATGCGGATTTGAAAAGAAAAGACATTGAATATCAGGTTGGAGATAAAGTGTTTCTTAAAGTTTCGCCTTGGAAAAAGGTACTCAGATTTGGCCGTAAGGGCAAATTGAGTCCGAGGTTCATTAGGCCGTATGAAATATCCGAAAGAATTGGTCCAGTGGCGTATAGATTGATTTTACCCCCTGAACTTGAAAGGATTCACAACGTTTTTCATGTTCCGATGCTTCGACGTTATAGATCCGATCCGTCACATGTGATTAATCCCTCGGAAGTTGAAATTCAATCTGACTTGAGTTATGAAGAAGAACCGATTCGTATCCTAGCTCGTGAAGTGAAAGAGTTGCGAAACAGAAGGGTTCCGTTAGTTAAGGTGTTATGGCTCAAACACGGGATCGGGGAAGCTACTTGGGAAACCGAGAGCTCGATGAAAGAACGATACCCAAACCTATTTATCGGTAAGATTTTCGGGGACGAAAATTTCTTAAGTGGGGGAGAGTTGTGACAGCCCTAAATTGACCCTAGTCGGGAAGTGGTTTCGAGACCACAAAACCGAGTTATGAAAATAATTAATTGTTATATTCTATGCTTATTATGTGTGTACATGCATATGTGGAAATTTCATTCCCTAATTTTGCCAATTGTATGAGGAATTATTAAATAGGGATCAACATGAGACATGGTGAAATATGATAGGCTAATTTTAAAGGGCTTATTAGTGCATGTCAACACAAAGGTGGACTTGCATGTCAAATTTGCCCAATTCCCTTATAGTGGCCGGCCAAGATGGATTGATGATGGGCAATTTATTTGTTGAATTAGATATTATAATAGGAAATTGGGTTATTGGAGACATAATGAATTAAAGAAAGAATAAAAAAAAAGAGAAAGGAAGCCACTACCATATCATCTTCTCCATTGTCGAAACTGGAGAAAGAAGAAAAAGAGAAAAGCTTGGCTAAGGTTCGGCCATTGGGAGTTAGATTAAGGTTAGTCTTTTGTTTGGTTTTTGATAATTTTCACATTTTTGATATCATTGCTTTGTGTTCTTTAAAACCCATGGTTCAATTTTGTGAATTGATGATGATTTTGTGTTTTGCCATTGATGAGTGCTTGAGCTTTTTGATAGTTGTTGATGAAAAATGAAAGATATGTTAAAGATTAATATGTTTTGTGTTGAAGTTTTTGGTGATTTTGAGTAGTTAGGGCTAAATTACAAAATAAATTTTTGAAGGACTCAAAGGTGAAATAAATGAAATGTATGGACTTATATGGGTACTAGGAAGATTCGGCCCTTAAGGAGTGTGACCAAATTTTGTGTATTTTGTGTTTTGTGGAATAAAGACTAAATTGTGAAAGTGCGAAATATTAGGGGTAAAAATGTAATTTACCCATTTATGCGTTATTAGACTAAATTGAATGAAAATATGTTAAAATGAGATTTATTTGAATATGTTAAGATCAAGAAACCAAGAAATTGGATTTAGATCGGGGAAAATCGAAAGTAGTTGAGTAGCCGATCAATTAGTCGACGACATCCGAAGAAAGTTTATAAGCAATTAGATATTAAAATTTCGGAATAAATGTTAGTTATATATGCTGAAATAGAAATATGATAAATGTATATATAGCTGAATGTGATATGTGTGAATTATATGTTAAATTAAGGCTTGGTAAGCTAGCTATTAAGGTGAAATGCTAATGTTAGTATTTGATTTGGTAATAATCTGTTTGGGGACAGCAGCAGTAAGGTGATTTTGGAAAATCGCCATAATTTGTAGGAGTTGAATTAGAAGCTGAGTGAATTATGTCATTAAAGCTTGAAGAGTATATTTTCTTACAAAAGAAACTATAAAAACAAAAGAGTTACCGATCTTGAGATATTTGAAGTATTGTGGGGCTGAGTCAAAATGACTACTAGATTCCCTGTTCTGTTTTTAGAAAATCATTATAAATTGTACAAAAATTATTATAAGATAAAATTTATATGATTAGACTCCTTAATGAGTCTAGTTTCAAATGAGATCAAATACAACACATTTTGAATTCTGTAAAATGAGAAATTTGATTCGTAGTGAAGAGTGGTCAGAATAGTCAAACAGTGAAACAGGGGAAATTTTAAGAAAAATCTGGTATTGATTGGCCAAGCCTAAAATTCTGAAAATTTTATGGATGGAAGATATACGAGTCTATATTCAGGGAAAATTAACGGAAAGTGATCTGGAGTTTAGTAGCTCCAGTTATAAATAATTTAGTAACTACTGCTCAGGAAAACAGCTCGTAGTGAATATGCGATTTTGTTGTAAACATTAATGAAAATTTGCCAATGAATTATTTATTGATTATTATAAAGCTTACTATAATCTATGTGTGTGAAAGTCGGATCAATATATATATTATTCTGAAAGTAATACTTGAATAGTCGATTAATGACTATTTTAAATTTTGTTGAACTTAAGCTCAAGAGCAAAGGGGAACTAGATCCGATAAAGGGAAGGAAAAAGTAATTGAATAGCCATTGAAGTCGTTCGACAACATCTGAGGTAAGTCTTCGAGTAATGACCCTACTTGAATTATATTGAAATGATTAGTCATACTATGACGGATAGTCGAATGTGCATAGAGACTATGTTATAAAGCCAATCGAAATCATGCTCTTTGTGTGTGGCTATTGAGCTGAAATTGGAAAGGTTTAATAAATGCTTTGTGTTTGAGCCTTAGTAACGAAAGTGAAATATGAATGTGTCATGATTGTTGATATATGTGTGCATGAGCATTTGAATGATATCCGGGTTAAGACCCGAAGGCATTTGTGCGAATTGATATATCCGGGTTAAGACCCGAAGGCATTTGTGCGAATTGATATATCCGGGCTAAGACCCGAAGGCATTTGTGCGAATTGATATATCCGGGCTAAGACCCGAAAGCATTTGTGCGAATTGATATATCCGGGTTAAGACCCGAAGGCATTTGTGCGAATTGATATATCCGGGCTAAGACCCGAAGGCATTTGTGCGAATTGATATATCCGGGCTAAGACCCGAAAGCATTTGTGCGAATTGATATATCCGGGTTAAGACCCGAAGGCATTTGTGCGAATTGATATATCCGGGCTAAGACCCGAAGGCATTTGTGCGAATTGATATATCCGGGCTAAGACCCGAAGGCATTTGTGCGAATTGATATATCCGGGATAAGACCCGAAGGCATTTGTGCGAATTGATATATCCGGGATAAGACCCGAAGGCATTTGTGCGAATTGATATATCCGGGATAAGACCCGAAGGCATTTGTGCGAATTGATATATCCGGGATAAGACCCGAAGGCATTTGTGCGAACTGATATATCCGGGCTAAGACCCGACGGCGTTTGTGCGAATTGATATATCCGGGCTAAGACCCAAAGGCAATTGTGCAAGTTGATATATCCAGGCTAAGACCCGAAGGCATTCGTGCGAGTTGCTATACCCGGGTTAAGACCCGAAGGCAATTGAGCTTGTGGTTATATCCGGCTAAATTCCGAAGAAACTTGGGTTTGAATGTGAGCGTTTTGTGCTGCAATAAATTCAATTAATACGCTCGATAAACCCAAACGATAAGGTATGTTTGCATGTGCTTCGAAAAAAAAAAAAGTCGATTCGCTTTAAATAATATTCGTTCAATCGACTAACGAATTTTCGGCTTTTAGATAGGTTGATACCTTGTGTGTGTATATGTTGATGAAGTGTGAAGTAAGTATGCTTATGAGAATGTGAATTAATAAAGTGATTTATTTAGCTATGTGAATGCAATACTTTAGTCAAAGCCGATTTCATTACTTGAAACTTACTAAGCTTTAAAATGCTTACCCCGTTGCTTTGGCTCTCTGTTTTATAGATATTGTTCGTTAGCTATCGGATTCGGGATCATCAAAGTCGAAGTCATCCACACTATCAAAGCTCTTTTGGTACTCTTTTAGTTGAACTCTGGATATGGCATGTATAGGACTACCCGTTTGTTGTGGGTCATGGACCCTTTGGACTTGTATAATTTTGGTTAGCCATGCGAAAATGGCTTATATATGTTTGAGTATAATGTTATAATCATTTAGTGTGAATATGCTTGACAAGGATTGGCCATGGGAATGGTTAATCACCATCATCATTTGTGCTACTCATGCTAAAAGGGCTAGTTGAATCATGGAAACTATGAAATAGGTAAAGTCTACCTTAAAGGCAGATGCTGACAGCAGCAGTGATGTAGATTTGGAAAATCACTAAAAATAGTAGGAATGGAATTAAATAGTGAATAAATTATGTAAACGAACCCTGATGAATTTATTTTCATAGGAAAGTAACGAAACGATCATATGGACAGTATGTTAAGAGATATTCAGGTTCTCGTGAGACAGGGCCAGAACGGTTTCTGGATTCCCTGTTCCGACTTTGGAAATTCATTATAAATTAACCAGAGATAATTAGGAGTCATAGCATATATGTATAAATTCCTCTCTGAGTCTATTTTCCATAGAAACAAACGGCATCAGTATTGAAGCTCTGTGGAGGGAGATATCTAAGTCGTAATGCGCAAAGGTCAGTGTAGTCGATCCCTGTAACATGGGGGACTTTGACTAATAAACTGTACTAATTGGCCTGACCAAAAATTCTAGAAAAAAATATGTAGACGGGCATATGAGTCTAGTTTCAGGGAAAAATTACGAAACTGATTTTCGAGTTGTGAAACTCAAGATATGATTTTTAAAGCGACTAGTACGCAGATTGGGAAGCGTCTGGGAAATATTTTTATAAGGGGTTTAAAGTCTGTTAACACCTCGTGTTCGACTCCGGTGTTGGTCTCGGGTTCGGGGTGTTACACGATGACTACGTGTGGGGATTTTGTCCGGGTAAGACCCGATAACTTCGTGTGGAGATTATGTCCGGGTAAGACTTCGTAATAAGAATTGCTTATAAATATATTCAATGCGAAAGGTTAAACAGGTATGTACTCCAAGTTTATATGTGAGCTTGATTTGCACTAAATCATAAGGTAGTTATGTGATGCGTACGAGAGCAATCTATGAGATGTGTGTATTCGGTAAAGGGATGGTATGCCCGAAGGAAGAGTGAAATAAAAATACGAACAACTATGTTATAATTTGATTGTTATCTGTTGACACTGCTTAAAACTTACTAAGCATTGTAATGCTTACTCCGTTTACTCTGTTTCCTCTGTTTTATAGATCTCATTGCGAAGCTACAGGCTCGGGGATCGTCAGCAACTAGTCACACTATCACTATCCACTGTTTGGTACTGCTATGTTTTGGATTATCTTATGGCATGTATAAAATAGACTAGTGGCGGAGGAATATTTTGGTTAATGTATATAGCCATGCGAAAATGGCTTATATATGTTTGAGCATAATGTTATAATCATTTGGTATGGAATGTTTAATCACTATCATAATTTGTGCTATTTATGCTAAAAGGGCTAGTTGAATCATGGAAACTATGAAGTAGGTAAAGTCTACCTTAAAGGCAGATGCTGGCAGCAGCAGTGATGTAGATTCGGAAAATCACTAAAAATAGTAGGATTGGAATTAAATAATGAATAAGTTATTTAAACGAACCTTAATGAATCTATTTTCATTGGAAGGTAACAAAACGATCATATGGACAGTATGTTAAGAGATATTCAGGTTCTCGTGAGACAGGGCCAGAACGGGTTCTGGACTCCCTGTTCCGAATTTGGAAATTCATTACAAATTAACCAGAGATAATTAGGAGTCATGCAATATATGTATAGATTCCTCTCTGAGTCTAGTTTCTATAGAAACAAACGGCATCAGTATTGAAGCTCTGTGCAGGGAGATATCCAAGTCGTAATGCGCAAAGGTCAGTGTAGTCGATCCTTGTAACATGGGAGAATTTGACTAATAAACTGTATTAATTGGCCCGACAAAAAATTCTAGAAAAAAATATGTAGATGGGCATATGAGTCTAGTTTCAGGGAAAAATCACGAAACTGATTTTTGAGTTGTGAAACTCAAGATATGATTTTTAAGGTGACAGTGATGCAGTTAGCCGACTGCCTGGAAAAATTTTAAAATGGACTGCAATAGTAAGCGAACTTAGTCTGTGAACCCCTCGTGTCCGACTCCGGCAACGGTCTCGGGTACGGGGTGTTACAATACCTTCGGAATTTAAACAGATATAGCTACTCGTTCAAATGCCTTCGGGACATAGCCCGGTTATAGTAACTCGCACAAATGCCTTCGGGACTTAATCCGAATTTAGTAACTCGCACCAATGCCTTTGGGCTTTGCCCGGAATTAGTAACTTGCACAAATGCCTTCGGATCTTAGTCCGGATATGGTCACTTAGCACAAAGCCTTCGGGACTTAGCCCGGACATCATTCGAATAACCATGCACATTTAACAATAAATCATGACACATTCGTATTTCATTTTCATTAGCAAAACTCAAACACAAGACACTTATCACTCTTGCAATTTCGGCTCAATAGCCACACACAAAGAGCATGATTTTGATTTGCTTAAAACATGATCTAATCAAATCATAATTTAAGCTCTATTACTCAAGAACTTACCTCGGATGTTGTCGAACGATTTCGATGGCTATTCGACCACTTTTTCCTTCCCTTTATCGGATTTAGATCCCCTTTGCTCTTGAGCTTAATTAAACAAATAAATTGATTTAATCATTTGAGCATCGAAAAGAGGAACACAAGGCACTTAGCCCATATTTATACATTAGACATTAAAGTCACATACATGTGAAATCATGCATCAACTCAACATATTAACCCACACTCCCTTTTAGCTGATTGTCCTAACCAAGATAAAGGCATCAATATGCTTGCCTCTAACCGAATGCATGCAACACAAATCTTCTCATGTGGCCGAGTATGCATGTATATGTTGAGGCCAATTATATGCTTAATACTTTCCACAAGTATGGTTATTTGTATTGGTTATATACCGTTTCGTTTCAAATTCAAAACTTGGCTAATACGCATTTATACACTAGTAATCAAATACTAACATTTTGCATTTTATCTTACTACCATTTCACATCTACTTTCTACCATGGCCGAATGCATCAAGACACCATTTACCCTTATATTTACCATAGCCGAAAACCTTACTCATTCCAAAAATTCAAATCTCAACTTGGTCACAAAAATAACTTGATATCTCACCAACACAACATCAACACCAAGCAAGAATGATGCATCCATGGCCGAGTGTCATTTCCATCACATAGCAAGATTTAGACCATGGGCTAGGTAGAACTCAAGCTAACAACTAAAACATGCATGCATCTCATGGAACATCATCAAACATACCTTAGCCTAGTTACATGCATGGCTGAACCTCTTCAACCTTTCTTCTTCCTTCCTCCTTAAAATTTTCGGCCAAGGATGAACCAAAGGATGAACACTTTTTTTTTTGTTTTTCTTTCCTTCAACTCACGGCAATGGGGGGGACAATCACACACATCCTTTCTTTTCTTTTTTTGTTTGTCATCCTACTAACACTAATATTTTATTGCCCATGCTCTTTATTTTATTAATCCTTACATAATGCACTACCCCAACATGTTTATGACATGTTTTTAGCCATAACATCTTGTCCACCCATGCTCTTTATTTTATTAATCCTTACATAATGCACTACCCCAACATGTTTATGACATGTTTTTAGCCATAACATCTTGTCCACCCATGCTCATGGCCGGCCACTACATATTAGGGGGGGAAATTGACATGCAAGTCCTCCCTTTTGATTACATGCACTATTAGGTCCTTGTAGATTAGCCTATCACATTTCAAAAATGTCACCCATAAGTCCTTTTGACTAAATTCACATGCAATTTACTAAATCGAAGCCTAAAACTTTCACACCTTCATAATCACATATTTTAGACAATAAATATCACATTCAAATAATTTGGTGACTCGGTTTAGCGGTCCTGAAACCGCTTTCCGACTAGGGTCACTTTAGGGCTGTCACAGTTTCTAATGAAAACATGGTTTTCAAAAAACACTTCAATGTCACACACTAGATTCAGGTCTAACTTCTGGGCCGGGTTTGGGGTGTTACACTTAAGGTCAGTCTCAATGCTGGCAGACTCTGTTTTCTCTAGTTCTTTCCTTAGTGATTTGATGGAATTCTCTTCATTGCCATGATTCATCTCAAGGGTCTCCACTCAAATGAATCTTTATCACTATCAGAGTTGTTGTGGCAAAATCTTGTGAACTCTTCCTCCGCTACTGCTCTTAACAAGTCAAAGGCACAGCATTCTTCATTCTCATCAGCACATTTAAGCACATTAAATACACTGAACATGACCTGATATTCATTCATCCTCATGATCAGTTCAGTTTTTTGCACATCAGTTAAAGTTCTACCTGTAGCAAGAATGTAACAGCCTAATTTAGACCATAATCGGAACGATTGTTTTGGGAGCACGAATCTAGGTCTAATCGGAACAATTGTTTTGGGAGCACGAATCTAAGTCTGAAAAATATCTTTAAATTATTTTCTGTGCTTATTTTGTGCGAATTTATATCTGTGAAATTTTTGTGATTTAATTTTTTCGTTTGGGTGTCTGATTTAATAAAAGTACTTAATCGCTTAAATTGAAAATTTGCTAGTTTTAATTGTAAGGACTGTTTGCTAATGGCTTCTTAAATGGAAGCACTCATGATGCAAAAAGTACAATCTTTTTCTATATATATTAGTGGACGGCATTAGCTAAGTTGAATATATTTGCTTATTTAATATGTACAATATATATATGTTATAATAATAAAATGTATATAATTATATGTATATAATACAAGTTATGAGTTGGAAACCATGGCATGTGACATGGACGAATATGTCCTTAGCTTATAAGCTTTAGTTGTTAATTTTTAAAAGGGTAATTTAGGAAGCCAACCTTTAATTTATATAATATATGTTATAATTAAAATAAGCCAAAGTTTTATTTTCTTCTCATCACCGAATATGAAAAACAAAAAGAAAAGAATAAGTTCTCAAGGGTTCGGCCATCTTCCAAGTTGATTTAAGGTTCGTTTTTACTCTGTTTTTGATAATTTTTACGTTTTTGAGATCGTTGCTTTAAGTACTACAAAATCCAAGCTTTAATTTTTTATTTTGATGAATATTTTGAATAGTGTTATTGTTTATAACTTGTGATTTTTGTTGTTTGATGATGAAAAATGAAAGATATGTTTTAGATTAATATATTTTGTATTGGAATTTTTGATGATTTTGAGTTGTTAGGACTTAATTGCAAAAATAATAATTTGAGAGACTAAAATGTGAAATTGATGAAATATACGACTTGTATAGTAGTGGGTAAGATTCGGCCAAACATGAGTATTTGGAAATTTTGTGTATTTTGTGTTTTGTGCCATAGGGACTAAATTGTAAAAACGGTAAATGTTAGCGGTAAAATGGTAATTCCCCCATTAATGTGTTTTTGGATTAAATTGAATGAAAATATGTTTAAATGAGCTTAATTTGAATATGTTTAGATCAAGAACCAAAAGAATCAGATTTGGATCGGGGAAAAACGAAAGTTGTCAACTAGTAGCCCCGTCTCATTTTACGACATCCGAGGTAAGTTTATAAGCAGATAGACGTGTTTAATTGTAGTTAAATATTAAGATATATATGCTGTTATGAAATGTTAGCATTTACACTTGATATAGCCTAATATAGAAAGGATTGGTTACTACGTTTCTGAATTTGTTTCGATGGAGTTGCGACGTTCGAAAGCCCCGTATGAACCTTAGGAATAGTTAGGATACATATGTCACGACATTGGGTTCTGATATATGTGTACGAGTAAGACCATGGCATCGATTTGTGATTTCGATATGTGTTTACGAGTAAGACCCTGTCTGGGACAGTGGCATCAATATGTGACTACATGTAAGACCACGTCTGGGACGTTGGCATTGTACGATTTATGTGATTATCCGAGTATCCTATCCAATTCCAAGTGGTTCATTGGGCAACGACAAATTGTGAATGAACATGTAAAATGAACTGATTGACCAAGTATGAAAAAGCATATTATCTACTTGAATAAGGTAAGTAAGTTATTGATATGTGTTATGAATTGTGTGTGATGTAAATGAAGATTGTATATGATCAAAAGATGTGCAATCGGCTTTGTGAACAAGAAATATAATAGTTGTTAAAATGATTCTTGAACATGTGTGTTTATAATCTTGTGATTTTGCCATATATTTAGAGTACATACATAAAGTTATATCTTGGATTATAAGCTTGTGTTTATGAGTGGAGATATACTTGGCTATATAATAACCTTTTGGCTTTAAAAATCTTAATGATAATTTGTTAATTTAACTATATGATTATTCGGCTAAGGTAATCCATATGTACCAAAAGGATATTTTGTATATATGTGTGTGTATTCGGCATGTAACTTAAATATGTATCTGATTATTAACCTTTGATTTATGAATTTATGTATATAAGTGTATGTGTATTTGATGTGATAAAGATGTTTTGGTTTAGCCATTGAATGATAGTTTGTTAATGTATCTTTTTATATATATAAGTGTTCATTCGGTCATTGCAACGCTTATGCATATGAAGCTATATTTTAATTCATGAGAATAGGTATATGGGTATACATGTATGTGGTTACTAAATAATTGTGCTTTGAAGCCGAAAGATTCTTCGGTAATATATATATGTATTCGGCCATAAATAAGTATATGTGAAAGTATAAAATAAGTGTTAAATTGTAAGATTGAAGTTTAATTTCACTATGATAGTATAATTTGGTATAGTTAAATGTATGAATTACGTCCTTGAATAGTTTATTTGATTATGACTTATTAAGCTATAAAAGCTTACTCTGTATGTGTATGTTTGTTTTGTTTTATAGATTATGGATTCATGTTACCAGCTCGGGAATCGTCGGAGGAGCTTATCACACTATCGACAATCTTCGATATCATTGAAGTGAACTTTTGAATTTATGGCATGTATATGCTGGGTTTTACTTTTGAAATGTTTAATTTTGGTTATGTATTAAAAGTCATGCGAAAATGGCTTAACTACTTTGTTTGAATTTGGTTTTAGTTTAGTTATGTTTTAAATTTATTTTGGGTCATGATACCATATGCTATGAAGAGTTATAAGTGGTGCTATGTGATTGTATATCAAGGTTGGTTTATGATTTAGTAAGTGACAGAGTAGTTTCGATCAAAAGCATAATAGGTTGGATTGGATGTGATTGTGTAAGATGACATATACATATGTGAACTTGTTTTTTATGCTTTGGCTTAGGCTCGTATGTGCATAGATATAATGGTTAGTGAGACTAGAATTAAGTATTATCATTTGGTGATGAAAGGTAACAAGTGCTAAATACATTTTAAAATTGTTTTGGTTAATTATTTGACATGTGTGCATAAGTTAAGTGTGGCATTAAGATTTTGGACAAATGAGCTTTAGTTACACGTATATAAATATGTATTGATAGTGGGTACAGCTATGTCATATAGCATCAATGATGCATAGATGCTTTTTTATTATTATTTAAATTATGTACTATGAACTCTTCTAGTATATAATATAGTGCGTGCAAGGGTTGTTATTTGCAATTTTGTGGCAGCTTGATAATATAATTGTTTTTTTTTTGTATGTTTTGATATTGAATTATCATTAGGGATCTTTGAAGGATTTTTTTTTCTAAATGGTAAAATGTGTTTGATCTTTGTAATATATATGTTGCGTCCCTTATGTGATGAGGATTTATTAAATTGATATTATAATTTGCCTTGTAGTTTATTCGGTTATGTACAGTTACAACTACTTTCATGTTTGAATATATTTAAATAGTGAATTAGATTGCTTTAATGTATTATCTATGAACATAATAATAATTTAACTAGTAATGCCACTTAAATTGATAAAAAGGAAGGTAATGACATTTGTTTCATTTAGTGCAAAACTTGTGCATATACGTGATTTATATATATAACATGTCTAATGGTCAATAAAGAAGCCAAATATGTGTTCCATGATTTGTGTACTTAATAATTGTTTAAGTTGTACATACATTTTAGGTTATACATTATTTGTGATGTATTGTATATCTTAAATTTCTTTTAAGATTTGTAAATGAAATGAATTATAAGCTTCTATGTAATCTAAACATAGAATTGAAAATTTATAATAAACGTTTTTACGAATAATAGTATAATTAGTAATACCTTATAACCCTAATTCGGTAACGGATACGGGTTAGGGGTTTAGATTTTATTGGTATCAGAGCTATAGTTTAGTCGGTTCTAGGACTACCATAATGTGTATGAGTTTAGTTATGCATGCCATATTTAACCTGCGATAGTGTGATATCTCCTGACTCTGACGAAATTATTTTGATAAGACAGATAAGTTTTCAGCCGAGTTAATTTTTGATAGTACTGAATGTGTACTCGAATGTCTTTATAGAAATGTGATGATGATGAGTTGAAACTCATAAAGGTATGGATCGAGGAGTATGATATATTGATGTTGACAGATGTAATAATTATATGAGCATATAGATTATGATATGTGAGTTGTGATTGTTATCTGAAATGTTTTGATTGTGAATTAATGATTTGAGTTAGTATATGAATTAAGTGCTAAGAACAAAGGTGACTAAAAGCAAATGTTTATTAAATGTTTGGACAATGCAAAAATATTAATTAATTGACTATTTTTGAAAGTATATGTTATGTGTATTTATATGTAAGTTAAATTTAAGGCTTTATTACCCTCACCCCCATTATTAGTGAAATGCTACTGTGAAATCTGTAAGATCTGGGTTGAATAAGCTCAAGAGTGTGGAATTACAGAGGTCCGTGTTCGGAAAATTAATAATGTGGCCAGAAAAGAGATTGAATCAGCAAATGAAGCTAGTATTAAAAGAGACATTGGATAGTTCTGCAGATTATTCAGATTACGTGACGTCGCTGTTAAAGAAGAAGTTATTTCTGAAGAAATGACCTATTCAGGTATGTTAACTAAGGAAAATATTAGCTAAAAGCTTTTCTGAATTGATTCCTGTTAGTGAAAAGATAATATGAAAATTTCTGATGGCAGAATTAGACAGTTGAAATGATCATTGAATTGTGTTGAGGGCTAAATGTAGTGGTTATAGTCGGGCAGTTATTATGTTTTCTTTTGGGCATTCTATGAGTATATTTATTCTCAGAAGTATATGTGACTATTTAATTTTAGAAGGAATTCTTATCACAAAAGAACATTGGCTAAACATAGATGAAAGTATCGTTGGTTTGGTTGGGGTTGTATTCGATATTGCTATGTCTCTCTTTGGTATTTATTCCTGTGTATGGATATGAAAGACGATGGTGGAATCTGTATAATGCTAATACTCTATTTCTGCTGACTATAGTTCTGTTGAAAATAAGTGAAGATTATATTGCTTCCGTTACTGTGGATTTTAGTATCAATGAGCAACATTATTCTATCTGGATATTTTCTGGGATATCATTAGGATTGATATCATTCTATATGGTTTGTAATTCTTAGATATTCTGTGAAGCACCAAACTATTTAAATCTCACTATTCTGGTTTTCTTATAATCCATGTGATTATCTGTAAGAGATTTCCACCTAACGGAAATGGTTATATCTATTATAATCAAGATATTTGTTTGAAATTGGAGAGCACAATAGCATCATTACCAGAGTTATAAAAGTTGTGTTTCTGCATTGGTTACTGTTCAAATCATATTTAATTTTCTTCTAGATTCAGATGCTCCATTAACAGTTGAGACCTTATCTATTGTTACGGGTAAGACGACAATCTCATTATAACGTTATGATTTTTTTTGATGATTGTGGCATCTGTATAATAATATGTCTAGATTATTCCTTCTAACGAGAAGAAAGAATTTCTTCAGAAGGACTGATCCAGTAATTTAGTCTGACCTGAAGTATTAAAAGAAGATTGGATTATATTTGTTTGAATCTATTCATTGGACTGGTAATAAATTTTGAAGGTATATGTGAGATCTGAGGAGTAGCCCTAAAGGAGAATTTGTATTTCGGAGGATTTGATACATAACTATGTTTACTAGAACAATTTTATCTAAGAAATGTTGTGGTAAAATTAAAGTTAGTTTGATCAACGAAGTATCCTTTGTTATGAGAAAATATTGTTAATCAAAACATCAGCCCAGGTTCAGCCGACTGAATGGATATGGGACAGAGTTACTATGGATTTACTATTTGGGTTTTCGTTGACATCGAGCAAGAAAAAGGCAATCTAGTCTATTATGGATTGTAACACCCCGAACCCGAGACCGTCACCGGAGTCGAACACGAGGTGTTAGCAGACTTTAACCACTTATAAAAAAAAATTTCCCAGACACTGCCAATCTGCGTACTAGTCGCTTTAAAAATCATATCTTGAGTTTCACAACTTGAAAATCAGTTTCGTAATTTTTCCCTGAAACTAGACTCATATGCCCATCTACATATTTTTTTCTAGAATTTTTGGTCAGACCAATTAGTACAGTTTATTAGTCAAAGTCTCCCATGTTACAGGGATCGACTACACCGACCTTTGCGCATTACGACTTGGATATCTCCCTGCACAGGGCTTCAATACTGATGCCGTTTGTTTCTATAGAAACTATACTCAGAGAGGAATCCATACATATATGTCATGACTCCTAATTATCTCTGGTTAATTTATAATGAATTTCCAAAGTCGGAACAGGGAATCCAGAAACCGTTCTGGCCCCTTCTCACGAGAACCTGAATATCTCTTAACATACTGTCCATATGATCATTTCGTTACTTTTCTATGAAAATAGATTCATCAAGGTTCGTTTACATAATTTATTCACTGTTTAATTCCAATCCTACTATTTTTAGTGATTTTCCAAATCTATATCACTGCTGCTACCAGCATCTGCCTTTAAGGTAGACTTTACCTATTTCATAGTTTCCATGATTCAACTAGCCCTTTTAGCATAAATAGCACAAATCATGATAGCGATTAACCAATTCCATACCAAATGATTATAACATTATGCTCAAACATATATAAGCCATTTTCGCATGGCTATATACATTAACCAAAATATTCTTCCGCCACTAGTCTATCTTATACATGCCATAAGACAATCCGAAACATAGCAGTACCAAACAGTGGATAGTGATAGTGTGACTAGTTGCTGACGATCCCCGAGCCTGTAGCTTCGTAATGAGATCTATAAAATAGAGGAAACAGAGTAAACGGAGTAAGCATTACAATGCTTAGTAAGTTTTAAGCAGTGTCAACAGATAACAATCAAATTATAACATAGTTGTTCGTATTTTTATTTCACTCTTCCTTCGGGCATACCATCCCTTTACCGAGTCTGCACATCTCATCATATACAATAGGCAGATAAACTTTCACATAAAAGTGAGCTCATGTGACATAGATATATCGTATGATTTCACATCACCTCTCACACTGATCTGATGTCACATAATCACAGGAATAGTCTCATAGATTGCTTTCGTATGCATCACATAACTACCTTATGATTTAGTGCAAATCAAGCTCACATATAAACTTGAAGTACATACCTGTTTAACCTTTCGCATTGAATATATTTATAAGCAATTCTTATTACGAAGTCTTACCCGGACATAATCTCCACACGAAGTTATCGGGTCTTACCCGGACAAAATCCCCACACGTAGTCATCGGGTCTTTAGAGCTCGGATATAGTACAAGCACGAAGCTTAAGGACATTAATCAGTGATAATATTCTCGTATAAAGCCTGCGGGGTTTTAACCCGGATATAGTACTGACACAAATGCCTTTCGGGACTTATCACATTTATGCACTTCCACATCCATTACGTTGGCCACTCGGCCTTGTCACATATATACACTTTCACATTCGTCACATCGGCCATTAGGCCTTGTCACATATATACACTTTCACATTCATCACATCGGCGTCGGCTATTAGGCCCTATCACACATATACACTTTCACATTCATCACATCGGCTATTAGGCCCTATCACACATATACACTTTCACATTCATCACGTCGGCTATTAGGCCTTATCACACATATACACTTTCACATTCATCACATCGGCCATTAGGCCTTATCACGTATATACACTTTCACATTCATCACATCGGCCATTAGGCCTTATCACGTATATACACTTTCACATTCATCACATCGGCCATTAGGCCCTATCACATATATATAAACTTTCACATTCATCACATCGGCCATTAGGCCTTACTATCATATCATATTCGAATACTCATAAACTTACAATACCACGATTTATAATTCAATTATGGGTTTAATCAATAGCTTATGAGCAACTAAAACAAGTTTATCAAGGTTCACAACATAATCTCAAATTCAGCACAAGCTGTTTTTCCTGAGCAATAGTCACTAAATTATTTATAACTGGAGCTACAAAGCTCCAAATCACTTTCCGTTAATTTTTCCTGAATATAGACTCGTATATCTTCCATCCATAAAATTTCCAGAATTTTAGGTTTGGCCAATCAATACCAGATTTTTCTTAAAGTTTCCCCTGTTTCACTGTTTGACTAATCTGACCACTCTTCACTACGAATCAAATTTCTCATTTTACAGAATTCAAAATGTGTTGTATTTGATTTCATTTGAAACTAGACTCATTAAGGAGTCTAAGCATATAAATTTTATCTTATAACCATTTTTGTACAATTTATAATGATTTTCTAAAAACAGAACAGAGGATTACAGTGTCATTCTGCGCTGTCTCACACAACTTTAAGTATCTCATTATCGGAAATTCCTTTGCTTACATAGTTTCTTTTATAAGAAACTAGACTCATTAAGCTTTAATTTAATGTCTCATTCAGCCTCTAATTCAAGTCCATGAATTTATAGTGATTTTCTAAAGTCACGTTACTGCTGCTGTCCGAAGCAGACTATTTCAAATTACCCTTAAATTCCCAAGCTCAAACACTTAAGAACTTACCATTTGAGCTTAGAACATATCATGGCCACATCTTGTCTTATTAAATCAAATCATCAAGTCCTATTATAATTGAATTTACTCAACGTTTAGACACTTAAAACTTACCTCGGATGTTGTCGAACGATTCCGATGGCTATTCGACCACTTTTTCCTTCCCTTTATCGGATTTAGTTCCCCTTTGCTCTTGAGCTTAGAGAATACAAATAGGAGTATTCAATATTTAAACCAATAATATGAATTTATTTATCATGTTCGGCAATCACATATCATTAAATTTTCAACCCAAAATGTCATTATATGACCACATATACACATATCCATATACTTAAGCTCAATAATATCATGTACTCACTTTAAGTATATTGCCGAATATACTTAATCATACATACATCTAACCAAAATAAATTTCAAAAATCTTTATATCATTTATACACTAAGCCGAATACTCTTACCAAGTTCACCTATATTCTTCAACAAATTCTTCATTGATCAAACACATATTCGGCTAAAGAAATGGCAATTTTAGCAACTTTTGATTTATTACTTAATCAATTATAATACATCTAAATATTCTTTTTCATATCATTAACTCAAATCACATACATTATTTAATATAACATTTTTACATTCGGCATTAGTGTCAACCATAGTAGCCGATTCTTCCTACTTTGTACCCATGCATCTATTTGATCCTTAGTTAGTTCAAACACTTCACACACTAAGACTCATCCAATTTTAACAAGAAATAAAATCCTTAAGCCTCAAACTACCATGGCCGAATGTTATAACCCAAGCCACATATATTGTTCCTCAAGGCCCTTCAAGGACCACATTCGGCACCTCCTTAATAGCAACCCAAATTTCAACCTTCAAGAAAGAAGAAGAAAAAATATATGTGCTAAGAGCTTCAAACTACTTGGCCAACTATTAAACCTCCTAACAATCAAAACTTAAGCCATGGAATGATTAGAACTTGAACTAACCACCTTCTTTATACAAAATTTTTCCAAGAATTTCAAGGTACTTACCTCTTCTTAATCCTCATCCAAACCGAACATAAGCAAGAGAGCTCTTTCTTCTTCCTTTGATTTTTCGGTCAAGAAAAACAAAGAGGATGAAGCCTTTTTTTTTCTTCTAGTTTCGGCAAAATGGGGGAGCAAGGATGAAACAACTTTGGTTTCTCCTCCCACTCCCCTCATATTTTATTGTTCTTCCCACACATATTAGCATAAAATGTCTTTAATATGTTTTTCTTTTAATACTTATTTCCTGTTATAAAACCATGTAGTCATTATAATATTAATACAAAATGCATATGCTTTGTATCCCATACCCTCATGGCCGGCCACTTCCTCTAAGGTGGGGAATTTGACATGCAAACCCATCATTTCACAACATGCATTATTAGGCCACTTTACATTTGCCTAGCACATTTCCAAATTTTCTCACATAAGTCCTATTTGATAAAATTCACTTACCATTAACAAAATTCAAACATGAAATTTTCACACATGCATATGTACATATAATGAGCATCAACTATGACGGTTAATTATCTTTATGACTCGGTTTAGTGGTCCCGAAACCACTTTCCGACTAGGGTCACTTTAGGGGTGTCACAACTCTCCCCCCCTTAAGAAATTTTCGTCCCCGAAAATTTCTACCGATGCATAGTTTAGGATAACGTCCTCTTATTGAATTACATCCACAAAGACATTAGCTCATTGATAGCAATTGTAATTCATTATTGATTTCGCATCGGTCTATAAAATCATTTTCTTATCTTAAAACAAATACATAAACATTTCTACAAGTATGCACAAATATCTCATTTTCTTGATTTCATAAGCAATAATCACTTAACTTAATTCACAAATGCATTTCAAACACATATTAACATGTATAATTCACATCATCAACCCACATATTTGTAACCCACATTTTCATTCATGAATAAGCTGTAACCTAACCGAAAGTACACATATACTCAAACATCCCAATAAATATCCTTTATAACTTTATCACATCTCAATATTCAACTTAACTCATTTCCAAAAGAAAAGTCAACTTCCTCGTACCTGAACATTTAGTTCATTTAGCACATTCAATCATAGTTAACGTTACCTGTATACAGTCGAATAGGCATAAAGCCTAATATAATACACTGGCATGAGATTTATTCTAGCACATAACTCGTATATCAAAAATTATCAACATTCATCAAAAATTCTTTCAAACTTTCGAATGTCGAAACTTAATCAAAATAATTTCTTAAACAAGATTAACAAAATAGTGTCCATTCAGCAATAGTACATATAGCTCTTACAATGCCATATCCTAGATATGGTCTTACATATTCTCACATATCGAGCCGATGCCATGTCCCAGACAAGGTCTTACACACTATCTCAAATCAATGCCTTCGTCCCAAACGAGGTCTTACATGAATTCCACTTCACACACTTAGTGCCCACTGACCGATCTCGCACTCATAGTGCTCGGTTAAAGGAATTTGCACACACACAGTGCCTCTAATCATTCACACACATAGTGCTCTTATTCATTCGTTATTACACATTGAAATGACTTAACCAAGTCTATAAACACCCCGAACCCGAGACCGTCACCGGAGTCGAACACGAGGTGTTAACAGACTTCAAACCACTTATTTGACATTTCCCAGACAAGCTGCCAATCTGCGTACTAGTCGCTTTAAAAATCATATCTTGAGTTCTGAAACTCAAAATCCAGTTCCGTAAATTTTACCTGGAACTAGACTCATATACCTATATGGTAGAATTTTTGTAGAATTTTTGGTCAGTCCAATTAGTACAGTTTATTAGTCAAAGTCTCCCATGTTACAGGGATCGACTATACTGACCTTTGCGCATTACGACTTGGATATCTCCCTGAACAGAGCTTCAATACCGATGGCGTTTGTTTCTATAGAAACTAGACTCAGAGAGGAATCTGTACATATATGGCATGACTCCTAATTATCTCTGGTTAATTTATAATGAATTTCCAAAGTCGGAACAGGGAATCCAGAAACCGTTCTGGCCCTGTCTCACGAGAACCTGAATATCTCTTAACATACTGTCCATATGATCATTTCGTTACTTCTATATGAAAATAGACTCATCAAGCTTCGATTACATAATTTATTCATTAATTAATTCCACTCCTACTATTTTTAGTGATTTTTCAATCTCACGTCACTGCTGCTGCCAGCATCTGTTACGAAAGCAACTATGCCTATTTCGTGATTTCTCCTTGATCTAACTAGTAATTCATCATACATATCACCAATTATGATCATGACTAGCCATGCCAAAGGCTAATCATTGTCAAACATCTCCCTACTACACTATTGCCATATCATGAATTTTAACACCAAAAATAATCAACCATGACATATGGCATAAAAAAAAAGTCGAATTATCAAGACTTACGACCTAACGTTATAAAACCAAACCCAACCGAACATTTATGACATTTTCGCATGGCTAAAAGTTTACATACCAAAGTTCAAACACAACATAATAGCCTATACATGCCGAAATGTTCTCCTAAGCCGACTAAGAAGAAAGTACCAAAACTTGCTAGCCGGTGTGATGACTCCAATGACGGCCCGATCACGCAAAAAGAGATGAGTCCAAGAAACCTAAAATAGGTGACAAGGAAACACCGAGTGAGTATATAACTCAGTAAGTCATAAGCAATGCACTACCATCCATTAATAACATTATCACAAGAGGAAGCAAAATGGAACGAGGCTAGTTACTCCACCCATACCGAACCATACCATAGTTCCTCAAACCTATCGGTTCAATCTCATACCAAGTCATGCATTCACATTCCATATACTAATCAATAGGATATTTGAGGCATTTTCATACATCATTTTGTTTTCGTTACAATCATACAACTAAACGACCTTTCACCTATTCCACGATAAATCTTATGTACGTGACCTCAATTATAATTGTCACATAGGTTCAAACTTACCAAGCTCAACTTCAAATATAAACATAGCGCCTAGTAGTCACGAACTCAAGGTACTTACCCGATCCGCTGTCCGTGATCAACTCAATAATGTCGCACACTTAGTGCCCATATGATTCAAAAATATATATTAAGTCCGCACACTCAGTGCTATATAATCAACTCCCACACTTAGTGCTATATAATCAAACTCGCACACTTAGTGCTGAACAATTTAAACCCGCACACTTAGTGCCAATCTCATGATCATAAATGTTTATACCGCACACGTAGTGCCGAGATCAACAACTCAATACATCTCACCTCTTTTCTTTTCATTCAACACTTTCATCACCACATGCATACATGTATATAAATTTATCATTCCATTCGGCATAATTACATAGACATTATGTCTATTTAGATCAATACAAAATATATGCTTGATGACTTACTTTGTGTTGGGTAGGACGGTTCCAACTCGGCTACTCGATGATCTTTTCTTTGCCTTTGCTTGATTCTCCTCCTTTAACTCCTTGAGCTTAATCAATAAATCAACTAGTTTAACCATCTTGCTAAACATTCATAATTCAATTACACATGCATATGTATGTTTGTATATTCGGCGACCATCCTCACTAATTACCCATTTAGTCGATTATACACATAATTAAAGGTAACATCACGAATGGGCATACTTATGTATATATACATATATATGTATATATATATACTTCGGAATGGGCATCACAATTAGATTTAACACCACCTTCATACTCAATTAGATGGCCGAATGCATGTATATATGCACAATGTCGACTATAACATCATTTAAACACCTAATTTCATCTCATGAACACTCGACCCATTTTTACCCCATATGGCCGAATGTGTAAGATTACATTCAACACCACCGATGTACTTAGTTAGGTGGCCAAATATACCAAGTTAGACTTGACATTATACGTCACAAGAACTCTAATTTAATTTGTCAATTGCTTGGCCAAGAACTCACAAGTGTCTTATCTACAACCTATTCGGCCTTACTACTTAAACTTAGCCTTTCATACACTTATCTCTATTGTTTTAGAAGGCCGAATCCTTATGTGTTCCAACATCTAGCTTACTCAATTCAACACATCAAAACGACATTTAGTCCGATTTTGCTAGCACACAAGCCTTTGACCGAATGTCCTTGACCTCTAGTCACCTAAATTTTTATTCTTTAAAACTCATCCAACTCATATTTTTCATTGACAACCTCCTTAACTTCAATTTATTCACATCTTTAATCATGCTACATTCGACCATTATTTAACAATAATTCATGTATCCTTTTTATTAAACACTCAAAATCAACCATCTTCATACCTCATCACCAAAGACATCAAAATACCAACCAAGAATGTAACATTCATGGCCGAATATCATCTCCATCAATTAACAAAATTTGAACCATGGCTAGGTAGATTTCAAACTTACAACTTAAAATATACATGAATCTCAAAGAATAATATCAAACATACCTCAATCTAGTTACATGCATGGCCAAACTTCTTAGAAACTTTTCCCCTAGGCACCGAATATTCAAGAGCTTCTTAATCAACTTGAAGATGACCAAATGCCTTAACTTCACTTTCTTCTTTTTCTTTCTTTAGGTACGGCAATTGTGATAAGGAAAAGGATGAACACTCCTTCTTCCTCCCTTATTTTATTCATCCTTTTTTTCTTTTTAATTCCCTTCTTTTATTTATTCTAATTTACTTACCAATATTAAATAATAAACAACATAAACTTGGAGGAATGGAACCATGCTTGGCCGGCCACTTATCAAGAATTGGGCACTTTGACATGCAAACCCAAACTTTCCTATTTTAATACTATTTGGTCCTTACTTATTTACCTATCATAATTTTCTAAGTCTCTCAACTAGATCCTTTCAAGCAAAATTCACATTCCTAATACAAAATTAAAACATCAAATTTTTATACAAGTACTATCACACATATAAGATATGCAAATAAAATTTTAACTAAATTTTATGACTCGGTTTTGTGGTCCCGAAACCACTTCCCGACTAGGGTCAATTTTGGGCTGTCACAACTCTCCCCCACTCAAGAAATTTTCGTCCCCGAAAATCTTACCGGTAAATAGGTTTGTGTATCGTTCTTTCATCGAGCTCTCGGTTTCCCATGTAGCTTCCTCGATCCCGTGTTTGAGCCATAACACCTTTACTAACGGAACCCTTTTGTTTCGCAACCCCTTCACTTCACGAGCTAGGATACGCATCGGCTCTTCTTCATAACTCATATTGGCTTGAATTTCAACCTCCGACGGACTAATTATGTGCGAAGGATCAGATCTATAGCGTCGAAGCATCGAAACATGAAAGACGTCGTGAATCTTTTCAAGTTCAGGGGGTAAAATCAATCGATACGCAACTGGACCGACTCGTTCGGATATTTCGTATGGCCCAATGAATCTCGGACTCAACTTGCCCTTTCGGCCAAATCTGAGTACCTTTTTCCAAGGCGAAACTTTAAGAAACACTTTA